>NW_026781538.1:0-30000 GCF_030144855.1 Hypanus sabinus | reverse complement strand
CTACCCTCTCCCCATGACCGTGTGGGTTTCTGTGTTCTCCCCATGACCTCGTGGGTTTCCACACTCTCCCTGTGACGGCGTGGGTTTCCGTGTTCTCCCCGTGACCGCGTGGGTTTCTACACTCTCCCCGTGACCACATGGGTTTCTACACTCTCCCCGTGACCATGTGGGTTTCCGTGTTCTCCCCGTGACAACGTGGGTTTCTACACTGTCCCCGTGACCACGTGGGTTTCTACTCTCACTCCGTGATAGCGTGGGTATCTACACTCTCCCCGTGACCACGTGCGTTTCCGTGTTCTCCCCGTGACAATATGGGTTTCTACACTCTCCCCGTGACCACCTGGGTTTCTACTCTCACCCCGTGACCCCGTGGGTTTCCACACTCTCCCTGTGACCGCGTGGGTTTCCGTGTACTCCCCGAGACCACGTGCGTTTCTACACTATCCCTGTGACCACCCTGGTTTCTGTGTTCTCCCCGTGACCGCGTGGGTTTCTGTGTTCTCCCCGTGACCGCTTGGGTTTCTACACTCTCCCCGTGACCGCGTGGGTTTCTGTGTTCTCCCTGTGACCGCTTGGGTTTCTACTCTCACCCCGTGACAACATGGGTTTTTACACTCTCCCCGTGACCACTTGGGTTTCTACTCTCACCCCGTGACCCCGTGGGTTTCCACACTCTCCCCATGACCGCGTGGGTTTCCGTGTTCTCCCCGAGACCACGTGCGTTTCTACACTCTCCCTGTGACCACCCTGGTTTCTGTGTTCTCCCCGTGACCGCGTGGGTTTCTACACTGTCCCCATGACCACTTGGGTTTCTACTCTCACCCCGTGACCCCGTGGGTTTCCACACTCTCCCCGTGACCCCGTGGGTTTCCACACTCTCCCCGTGACCGCGTGGGTTTCCGTGTTCTCCCCGAGACCACGTGCGTTTCTACACTCTCCCTGTGACCACCCTGGTTTCTGTGTTCTCCCCGTGACCGCGTGGGTTTCTGTGTTCTCCCCGTGACCGCTTGGGTTTCTACACTGTCCCCGTGACCACGTGGGTTTCTACACTCTCCCCATGATAGCGTGGGTATCTACACTCTCCCCGTGACCACGTGCGTTTCTACACTATCCCTGTGACCACCCTGGTTTCTGTGTTCTCCCCGTGACCGCGTGGGATTCCGTGTTCTCCCCGTGACCACGTGGGTTTCCACACTCTCCCCGTGATAGCGTGGGTATCTACTCTCTCCCCGTGACCACGTGCGTTTCCGTGTTCTCCCCGTGACAACATGGATTTCTACACTCTCCCCGTGACCGCGTTTGTTTCCACACTCTCCCCGTGACCGCGTGGGTTTCTGTGTTCTCCCCGTGACCGCGTGGGATTCCGTGTTCTCCCCGTGACCGCGTGGGTTTCTGTGTTCTCCCCGTGACCGCGTGGGATTCCGTGTTCTCCCCGTGACCACGTGGGTTTCCACACTCTCTCCGTGACCGCGTGGGTTTCCGTGTTCTCCCCGTGACAACGTGGGTTTCTACACTGTCCCCGTGACCACGTGGGTTTCTACTCTCACCCCGTGATAGCGTGGGTATCTACACTCTCCCCGTGACCACGTGCGTTTCCGTGTGCTCCCCGTGACAACATGGATTTCTACACTCTCCCCGTGACCGCGTTTGTTTCCACACTCTCCCCGTGACCACGTGGGTTTCCGTGTTCTCCCCGTGACTGCGTGGGTTTCTACTCTCACCCCGTGACAACATGGGTTTTTACACTCTCCCCGTGACCACTTGGGTTTCTACTCTCACCCCGTGACCCCGTGGGTTTCCACACTCTCCCCATGACCGCGTGGGTTTCCGTGTTCTCCCCGAGACCACGTGCGTTTCTACACTCTCCCTGTGACCACCCTGGTTTCTGTGTTCTCCCCGTGACCGCGTGGGTTTCTACACTGTCCCCATGACCACTTGGGTTTCTACTCTCACCCCGTGACCCCGTGGGTTTCCACACTCTCCCCGTGACCGCGTGGGTTTCCGTGTTCTCCCCGAGACCACGTGCGTTTCTACACTCTCCCTGTGACCACCCTGGTTTCTGTGTTCTCCCCGTGACCGCGTGGGTTTCTGTGTTCTCCCCGTGACCGCTTGGGTTTCTACACTCTCCCCGTGACCGCGTGGGTTGCTACACTCTCCCCGTGACCGCGTGGGATTCCGTGTTCTCCCCGTGACCATGTGGGTTTCCACACTCTCTCCGTGACCTCGTGGGTTTCTACACTCTCCCCGTGACCGCGTGGGATTCCGTGTTCTCCCCGTGACCACGTGGGTTTCCACACTCTCTCCGTGACCACCTGGGTTTCTACTCTCACCCCGTGACTGCGTGGGTTTCTACTCTCTCCCCGTGACCACCTGGGTTTCTACTCTCACCCCGTGACTGCGTGGGTTTCTACTCTCTCCCCGTGACCACCTGGGTTTCTACTCTTACCCCGTGACTGCGTGGGTTTCTACACTCTCCCCATGACTACGTGGGATTCTGGGTTCTACCCTTGACCACCTGGGTTTCTCCGTTCTCACCGGGACCACGTGGGTTTCCACACACACCCCGTGACCGCGTTTGTTTCCACACTCTCCTTGTGACCACGTGGGTTTCCGTGTTTTCCCCGTGACCGCGTGGGTTTCTACACTCTCCCCGTGACCACCTGGATTTCTACTCTCACCCCGTGACTGCGTGGGTTTCCACACTCTCTCCGTGACAGCATGGGTTTCCGTGTTCTCCCCGTGACCGCGTGGGTTTCCACACTCTCTCCGTGACCACGTGGGTTTCCACACTCTCCCCGTGACCACGTAGGTTTCCGTGTTCTCTCCGTGACCGCGTGGGTCTCTACACTGTCCCCGTGACCACGTGGGTTTCCACACTCTCCCCGTGACCACGTAGGTTTCCGTGTTCTCTCCGTGACCGCGTGGGTTTCTACACTGTCCCCGTGACCACGTGGGTTTCTACACTCTCCCCGTGACCGCGTGGGTTTCTGTGTTCTCCCCGTGACCGCTTGGGTTTCTACACTCTCCCCGTGACCGCGTGGGTTTCTACACTCTCCCCGTAACCGCGTGGGTTTCTACACTCTCCCCGTAACCATGTGGGTTTCTACACTCTCCCCGTGACCGCGTGGGATTCCGTGATCTCCCCGTGACCACGTGGGTTTCCACACTCTCTCCGTGACCGCGTGGGTTTCCGTGTTCTCCCCGTGACCACGTGGGTTTCCACACTCTCTCCGTGACCGCGTGGGTTTCCGTGTTCTCCCCGTGACCACGTGGGTTTCCACACTCTCTCCGTGACCGCGTGGGTTTCTGTGTTCTCCCTGTGACCGCTTGGGTTTCTACACTCTCCCCGTGACCGCGTGGGATTCCGTGTTCTCCCCATGACCTCGTGGGTTTCTACACTCTCCCCGTGACCACGTGGGTTTCTACACTCTGCCCGTGGCCACGTGGGTTTCCGTGTTCTCCCCGTGACCACGTGGGTCACTACACTGTCCCCGTAACTACGTGGGTTTCTACACTCTCCCCGTGACCACGTGGGTTTCCGTGATCTCCCCGTGACCGCGTGGGTTTCTACACTTTCCCCGTGACCACCTGGGTTTCTACTCTCACCCCGTGATGACGTGGGTTTCCACACTCTCCCCGTGACCGCGTGGGTTTCTACCCTCTCCCCATGACCGTGTCGGTTTCTGTGTTCTCCCCATGACCTCGTGGGTTTCCACACTCTCCCTGTGACGGCGTGGGTTTCCGTGTTCTCCCCGTGACCGCGTGGGTTTCTACACTCTCCCCGTGACCACATGGGTTTCTACACTCTCCCCGTGACCATGTGGGTTTCCGTGTTCTCCCCGTGACAACGTGGGTTTCTACACTGTCCCCGTGACCACGTGGGTTTCTACTCTCACTCCGTGATAGCGTGGGTATCTACACTCTCCCCGTGACCACGTGCGTTTCCGTGTTCTCCCCGTGACAATATGGGTTTCTACACTCTCCCCGTGACCACCTGGGTTTCTACTCTCACCCCGTGACCCCGTGGGTTTCCACACTCTCCCCGTGACCGCGTGGGTTTCCGTGTACTCCCCGAGACCACGTGCGTTTCTACACTATCCCTGTGACCACCCTGGTTTCTGTGTTCTCCCCGTGACCGCGTGGGTTTCTGTGTTCTCCCTGTGACCGCTTGGGTTTCTACACTCTCCCCGTGACCGCGTGGGTTTCTGTGTTCTCCCTGTGACCGCTTGGGTTTCTACACTCTCCCCGTGACCGCGTGGGTTTCTACACTCTCCCCGTGACCATGTGGGTTTCCGTGTTCTCCCCGTGACAACGTGGGTTTCTACACTGTCCCCGTGACCACATGGGTTTCTACACTCTCCCCATGATAGCGTGGGTATCTACACTCTCCCCGTGACCACGTGCGTTTCTACACTATCCCTGTGACCACCCTGGTTTCTGTGTTCTCCCCGTGACCGCGTGGGATTCCGTGTTCTCCCCGTGACCACGTGGGTTTCCACACTCTCCCCGTGATAGCGTGGGTATCTACACTCTCCCCGTGACCACGTGCGTTTCCGTGTTCTCCCCGTGACAACATGGATTTCTACACTCTCCCCGTGACCGCGTTTGTTTCCACACTCTCCCCGTGACCACGTGGGTTTCCGTGTTCTCCCCGTGACTGCGTGGGTTTCTACTCTCACCCCGTGACAACATGGGTTTTTACACTCTCCCCGTGACCACTTGGGTTTCTACTCTCACCCCGTGACCCCGTGGGTTTCCACACTCTCCCCATGACCGCGTGGGTTTCCATGTTCTCCCCGAGACCACGTGCGTTTCTACACTCTCCCTGTGACCACCCTGGTTTCTGTGTTCTCCCCGTGACCGCGTGGGTTTCTACACTGTCCCCATGACCACTTGGGTTTCTACTCTCACCCCGTGACCCCGTGGGTTTCCACACTCTCCCCGTGACCGCGTGGGTTTCCGTGTTCTCCCCGAGACCACGTGCGTTTCTACACTCTCCCTGTGACCACCCTGGTTTCTGTGTTCTCCCCGTGACCGCGTGGGTTTCTGTGTTCTCCCCGTGACCGCTTGGGTTTCTACACTCTCCCCGTGACCGCGTGGGTTGCTACACTCTCCCCGTGACCGCGTGGGATTCCGTGTTCTCCCCGTGACCATGTGGGTTTCCACACCCTCTCCGTGACCACGTGGGTTTCCACACTCTCCCCGTGACCACGTAGGTTTCCGTGTTCTCTCCGTGACCGCGTGGGTCTCTACACTGTCCCCGTGACCACGTGGGTTTCCACACTCTCCCCGTGACCACGTAGGTTTCCGTGTTCTCTCCGTGACCGCGTGGGTTTCTACACTCTCCCCGTAACCGCGTGGGTTTCTACACTCTCCCCGTAACCATGTGGGTTTCTACACTCTCCCCGTGACCGCGTGGGATTCCGTGATCTCCCCGTGACCACGTGGGTTTCCACACTCTCTCCGTGACCGCGTGGGTTTCCGTGTTCTCCCCGTGACCACGTGGGTTTCCACACTCTCTCCGTGACCGCGTGGGTTTCCGTGTTCTCCCCGTGACCACGTGGGTTTCCACACTCTCTCCGTGACCGCGTGGGTTTCTGTGTTCTCCCTGTGACCGCTTGGGTTTCTACACTCTCCCCGTGACCGCGTGGGATTCCGTGTTCTCCCCATGACCTCGTGGGTTTCTACACTCTCCCCGTGACCACGTGGGTTTCTACACTCTGCCCGTGGCCACGTGGGTTTCCGTGTTCTCCCCGTGACCACGTGGGTCTCTACACTGTCCCCGTAACTACGTGGGTTTCTACACTCTCCCCGTGACCACGTGGGTTTCCATGTTCTCCCCGTGACCACGTGGGTTTCTACACTCTCCCCGTGACCACCTGGGTTTCCGTGATCTCCCCGTGACCGCGTGGGTTTCTACACTTTCCCCGTGACCACCTGGGTTTCTACTCTCACCCCGTGATGACGTGGGTTTCCACACTCTCCCCGTGACCGCGTGGGTTTCTACCCTCTCCCCATGACCGTGTGGGTTTCTGTGTTCTCCCCATGACCTCGTGGGTTTCCACACTCTCCCTGTGACGGCGTGGGTTTCCGTGTTCTCCCCGTGACCGCGTGGGTTTCTACACTCTCCCCGTGACCACATGGGTTTCTACACTCTCCCCGTGACCATGTGGGTTTCCGTGTTCTCCCCGTGACAACGTGGGTTTCTACACTGTCCCCGTGACCACGTGGGTTTCTACTCTCACTCCGTGATAGCGTGGGTATCTACACTCTCCCCGTGACCACGTGCGTTTCCGTGTTCTCCCCGTGACAATATGGGTTTCTACACTCTCCCCGTGACCACCTGGGTTTCTACTCTCACCCCGTGACCCCGTGGGTTTCCACACTCTCCCTGTGACCGCGTGGGTTTCCGTGTACTCCCCGAGACCACGTGCGTTTCTACACTATCCCTGTGACCACCCTGGTTTCTGTGTTCTCCCCGTGACCGCGTGGGTTTCTGTGTTCTCCCTGTGACCGCTTGGGTTTCTACACTCTCCCCGTGACCGCGTGGGTTTCTGTGTTCTCCCTGTGACCGCTTGGGTTTCTACACTCTCCCCGTGACCGCGTGGGTTTCTACACTCTCCCCGTGACCATGTGGGTTTCCGTGTTCTCCCCGTGACAACGTGGGTTTCTACACTGTCCCCGTGACCACGTGGGTTTCTACACTCTCCCCATGATAGCGTGGGTATCTACACTCTCCCCGTGACCACGTGCGTTTCTACACTATCCCTGTGACCACCCTGGTTTCTGTGTTCTCCCCGTGACCGCGTGGGATTCCGTGTTCTCCCCGTGACCACGTGGGTTTCCACACTCTCCCCGTGATAGCGTGGGTATCTACACTCTCCCCGTGACCACGTGCGTTTCCGTGTTCTCCCCGTGACAACATGGATTTCTACACTCTCCCCGTGACCGCGTTTGTTTCCACACTCTCCCCGTGACCGCGTGGGTTTCTGTGTTCTCCCCATGACCGCGTGGGATTCCTTGTTCTCCCCGTGACCGCATGGGTTTCTGTGTTCTCCCCGTGACCGCGTGGGATTCCGTGTTCTCCCCGTGACCGCGTGGGTTTCTGTGTTCTCCCCGTGACCGCGTGGGATTCCGTGTTCTCCCCGTGACCACGTGGGTTTCCACACTCTCTCCGTGACCGCGTGGGTTTCCGTGTTCTCCCCGTGACAACGTGGGTTTCTACACTGTCCCCGTGACCACGTGGGTTTCTACTCTCACCCCGTGATAGCGTGGGTATCTACACTCTCCCCGTGACCACGTGCGTTTCCGTGTGCTCCCCGTGACAACATGGATTTCTACACTCTCCCCGTGACCGCGTTTGTTTCCACACTCTCCCCGTGACCACGTGGGTTTCCGTGTTCTCCCCGTGACTGCGTGGGTTTCTACTCTCACCCCGTGACAACATGGGTTTTTACACTCTCCCCGTGACCACTTGGGTTTCTACTCTCACCCCGTGACCCCGTGGGTTTCCACACTCTCCCCATGACCGCGTGGGTTTCCATGTTCTCCCCGAGACCACGTGCGTTTCTACACTCTCCCTGTGACCACCCTGGTTTCTGTGTTCTCCCCGTGACCGCGTGGGTTTCTACACTGTCCCCATGACCACTTGGGTTTCTACTCTCACCCCGTGACCCCGTGGGTTTCCACACTCTCCCCGTGACCGCGTGGGTTTCCGTGTTCTCCCCGAGACCACGTGCGTTTCTACACTCTCCCTGTGACCACCCTGGTTTCTGTGTTCTCCCCGTGACCGCGTGGGTTTCTGTGTTCTCCCCGTGACCGCTTGGGTTTCTACACTCTCCCCGTGACCGCGTGGGTTGCTACACTCTCCCCGTGACCGCGTGGGATTCCGTGTTCTCCCCATGACCATGTGGGTTTCCACACTCTCTCCGTGACCACGTGGGTTTCCACACTCTCCCCGTGACCACGTAGGTTTCCGTGTTCTCTCCGTGACCGCGTGGGTCTCTACACTGTCCCCGTGACCACGTGGGTTTCCACACTCTCCCCGTGACCACGTAGGTTTCCGTGTTCTCTCCGTGACCGCGTGGGTTTCTACACTGTCCCCGTGACCACGTGGGTTTCTACACTCTCCCCGTGACCGCGTGGGTTTCTGTGTTCTCTCCGTGACCGCGTGGGTTTCTACACTGTCCCCGTGACCACGTGGGTTTCTACACTCTCCCCGTGACCGCGTGGGTTTCTACACTCTCCCCGTAACCGCGTGGGTTTCTACACTCTCCCCGTAACCATGTGGGTTTCTACACTCTCCCCGTGACCGCGTGGGATTCCGTGATCTCCCCGTGACCACGTGGGTTTCCACACTCTCTCCGTGACCGCGTGGGTTTCCGTGTTCTCCCCGTGACCACGTGGGTTTCCACACTCTCTCCGTGACCGCGTGGGTTTCCGTGTTCTCCCCGTGACAACATGGATTTCTACACTCTCCCCGTGACCACGTGGGTTTCTACACTCTCCCCGTGACCACCTGGGTTTCTACTCTCACCCCGTGACCACGTGGATTTCCACACTCTCCCCGTGACCACGTGGGTTTCCACACTCTCCCCGTGACCGCGTGGGTTTCTACACTCTCCCCGTGACCGCGTGGGTTTCTACACTCTCCCCGTAACCGCGTGGGTTTCTACACTCTCCCCGTAACCATGTGGGTTTCTACACTCTCCCCGTGACCGCGTGGGATTCCGTGATCTCCCCGTGACCACGTGGGTTTCCACACTCTCTCCGTGACCGCGTGGGTTTCCGTGTTCTCCCCGTGACCACGTGGGTTTCCACACTCTCTCCGTGACCGCGTGGGTTTCCGTGTTCTCCCCGTGACCACGTGGGTTTCCACACTCTCTCCGTGACCGCGTGGGTTTCTGTGTTCTCCCTGTGACCGCTTGGGTTTCTACACTCTCCCCGTGACCGCGTGGGATTCCGTGTTCTCCCCATGACCTCGTGGGTTTCTACACTCTCCCCGTGACCACGTGGGTTTCTACACTCTCCCCGTGGCCACGTGGGTTTCCGTGTTCTCCCCGTGACCACGTGGGTCTCTACACTGTCCCCGTAACTACGTGGGTTTCTACACTCTCCCCGTGACCACGTGGGTTTCCATGTTCTCCCCGTGACCACGTGGGTTTCTACACTCTCCCCGTGACCACCTGGGTTTCCGTGATCTCCCCGTGACCGCGTGGGTTTCTACACTTTCCCCGTGACCACCTGGGTTTCTACTCTCACCCCGTGATGACGTGGGTTTCCACACTCTCCCCGTGACCGCGTGGGTTTCTACCCTCTCCCCATGACCGTGTGGGTTTCTGTGTTCTCCCCATGACCTCGTGGGTTTCCACACTCTCCCTGTGACGGCGTGGGTTTCCGTGTTCTCCCCGTGACCGCATGGGTTTCTACACTCTCCCCGTGACCACATGGGTTTCTACACTCTCCCCGTGACCATGTGGGTTTCCGTGTTCTCCCCGTGACAACGTGGGTTTCTACACTGTCCCCGTGACCACGTGGGTTTCTACTCTCACTCCGTGATAGCGTGGGTATCTACACTCTCCCCGTGACCACGTGCGTTTCCGTGTTCTCCCCGTGACAATATGGGTTTCTACACTCTCCCCGTGACCACCTGGGTTTCTACTCTCACCCCGTGACCCCGTGGGTTTCCACACTCTCCCCGTGACCGCGTGGGTTTCCGTGTACTCCCCGAGACCACGTGCGTTTCTACACTATCCCTGTGACCACCCTGGTTTCTGTGTTCTCCCCGTGACCGCGTGGGTTTCTGTGTTCTCCCTGTGACCGCTTGGGTTTCTACACTCTCCCCGTGACCATGTGGGTTTCCGTGTTCTCCCCGTGACAACGTGGGTTTCTACACTGTCCCCGTGACCACGTGGGTTTCTACACTCTCCCCATGATAGCGTGGGTATCTACACTCTCCCCGTGACCACGTGCGTTTCTACACTATCCCTGTGACCACCCTGGTTTCTGTGTTCTCCCCGTGACCGCGTGGGATTCCGTGTTCTCCCCGTGACCACGTGGGTTTCCACACTCTCCCCGTGATAGCGTGGGTATCTACACTCTCCCCGTGACCACGTGCGTTTCCGTGTTCTCCCCGTGACAACATGGATTTCTACACTCTCCCCGTGACCGCGTTTGTTTCCACACTCTCCCCGTGACCGCGTGGGTTTCTGTGTTCTCCCCGTGACCGCGTGGGATTCCGTGTTCTCCCCGTGACCGCGTGGGTTTCTGTGTTCTCCCCGTGACCGCGTGGGATTCCGTGTTCTCCCCGTGACCGCGTGGGTTTCTGTGTTCTCCCCGTGACCGCGTGGGATTCCGTGTTCTCCCCGTGACCACGTGGGTTTCCACACTCTCTCCGTGACCGCGTGGGTTTCCGTGTTCTCCCCGTGACAACGTGGGTTTCTACACTGTCCCCGTGACCACGTGGGTTTCTACTCTCACCCCGTGATAGCGTGGGTATCTACACTCTCCCCGTGACCACGTGCGTTTCCGTGTGCTCCCCGTGACAACATGGATTTCTACACTCTCCCCGTGACCGCGTTTGTTTCCACACTCTCCCCGTGACCACGTGGGTTTCCGTGTTCTCCCCGTGACTGCGTGGGTTTCTACTCTCACCCCGTGACAACATGGGTTTTTACACTCTCCCCGTGACCACTTGGGTTTCTACTCTCACCCCGTGACCCCGTGGGTTTCCACACTCTCCCCATGACCGCGTGGGTTTCCGTGTTCTCCCCGAGACCACGTGCGTTTCTACACTCTCCCTGTGACCACCCTGGTTTCTGTGTTCTCCCCGTGACCGCGTGGGTTTCTACACTGTCCCCATGACCACTTGGGTTTCTACTCTCACCCCGTGACCCCGTGGGTTTCCACACTCTCCCCGTGACAGCGTGGGTTTCCGTGTTCTCCCCGAGACCACGTGCGTTTCTACACTCTCCCTGTGACCACCCTGGTTTCTGTGTTCTCCCCGTGACCGCGTGGGTTTCTGTGTTCTCCCCGTGACCGCTTGGGTTTCTACACTCTCCCCGTGACCGCGTGGGTTTCCGTGTTCTCCCCGTGACTGCGTGGGTTTCTACACTCTCCCCGTGACCGCGTGGGTTGCTACACTCTCCCCGTGACCGCGTGGGATTCCGTGTTCTCCCCGTGACCATGTGGGTTTCCACACTCTCTCCGTGACCTCGTGGGTTTCTACACTCTCCCCGTGACCGCGTGGGATTCCGTGTTCTCCCCGTGACCACGTGGGTTTCCACACTCTCTCCGTGACCACCTGGGTTTCTACTCTCACCCCGTGACTGCGTGGGTTTCTACTCTCTCCCCGTGACCACCTGGGTTTCTACTCTTACCCCGTGACTGCGTGGGTTTCTACACTCTCCCCATGACTACGTGGGATTCTGGGTTCTACCCTTGACCACCTGGGTTTCTCCGTTCTCACCGGGACCACGTGGGTTTCCACACACACCCCGTGACCGCGTTTGTTTCCACACTCTCCTTGACCACGTGGGTTTCCGTGTTTTCCCCGTGACCGCGTGGGTTTCTACACTCTCCCCGTGACCACCTGGATTTCTACTCTCACCCCGTGACCACCTGGGTTTCTACTCTCACCCCGTGACCCCGTGGGTTTCCACACTCTCCCCGTGACCGCGTGGGTTTCCGTGTACTCCCCGAGACCACGTGCGTTTCTACACTATCCCTGTGACCACCCTGGTTTCTGTGTTCTCCCCGTGACCGCGTGGGTTTCTGTGTTCTCCCTGTGACCGCTTGGGTTTCTACACTCTCCCCGTGACCATGTGGGTTTCCGTGTTCTCCCCGTGACAACGTGGGTTTCTACACTGTCCCCGTGACCACGTGGGTTTCTACACTCTCCCCATGATAGCGTGGGTATCTACACTCTCCCCGTGACCACGTGCGTTTCTACACTATCCCTGTGACCACCCTGGTTTCTGTGTTCTCCCCGTGACCGCGTGGGATTCCGTGTTCTCCCCGTGACCACGTGGGTTTCCACACTCTCCCCGTGATAGCGTGGGTATCTACACTCTCCCCGTGACCACGTGCGTTTCCGTGTTCTCCCCGTGACAACATGGATTTCTACACTCTCCCCGTGACCGCGTTTGTTTCCACACTCTCCCCGTGACCGCGTGGGTTTCTGTGTTCTCCCCGTGACCGCGTGGGATTCCGTGTTCTCCCCGTGACCGCGTGGGTTTCTGTGTTCTCCCCGTGACCGCGTGGGATTCCGTGTTCTCCCCGTGACCGCGTGGGTTTCTGTGTTCTCCCCGTGACCGCGTGGGATTCCGTGTTCTCCCCGTGACCACGTGGGTTTCCACACTCTCTCCGTGACCGCGTGGGTTTCCGTGTTCTCCCCGTGACAACGTGGGTTTCTACACTGTCCCCGTGACCACGTGGGTTTCTACTCTCACCCCGTGATAGCGTGGGTATCTACACTCTCCCCGTGACCACGTGCGTTTCCGTGTGCTCCCCGTGACAACATGGATTTCTACACTCTCCCCGTGACCGCGTTTGTTTCCACACTCTCCCCGTGACCACGTGGGTTTCCGTGTTCTCCCCGTGACTGCGTGGGTTTCTACTCTCACCCCGTGACAACATGGGTTTTTACACTCTCCCCGTGACCACTTGGGTTTCTACTCTCACCCCGTGACCCCGTGGGTTTCCACACTCTCCCCATGACCGCGTGGGTTTCCGTGTTCTCCCCGAGACCACGTGCGTTTCTACACTCTCCCTGTGACCACCCTGGTTTCTGTGTTCTCCCCGTGACCGCGTGGGTTTCTACACTGTCCCCATGACCACTTGGGTTTCTACTCTCACCCCGTGACCCCGTGGGTTTCCACACTCTCCCCGTGACCGCGTGGGTTTCCGTGTTCTCCCCGAGACCACGTGCGTTTCTACACTCTCCCTGTGACCACCCTGGTTTCTGTGTTCTCCCCGTGACCGCGTGGGTTTCTGTGTTCTCCCCGTGACCGCTTGGGTTTCTACACTCTCCCCGTGACCGCGTGGGTTGCTACACTCTCCCCGTGACCGCGTGGGATTCCGTGTTCTCCCCGTGACCATGTGGGTTTCCACACTCTCTCCGTGACCTCGTGGGTTTCTACACTCTCCCCGTGACCGCGTGGGATTCCGTGTTCTCCCCGTGACCACGTGGGTTTCCACACTCTCTCCGTGACCACCTGGGTTTCTACTCTCACCCCGTGACTGCGTGGGTTTCTACTCTCTCCCCGTGACCACCTGGGTTTCTACTCTTACCCCGTGACTGCGTGGGTTTCTACACTCTCCCCATGACTACGTGGGATTCTGGGTTCTACCCTTGACCACCTGGGTTTCTCCGTTCTCACCGGGACCACGTGGGTTTCCACACACACCCCGTGACCGCGTTTGTTTCCACACTCTCCTTGACCACGTGGGTTTCCGTGTTTTCCCCGTGACCGCGTGGGTTTCTACACTCTCCCCGTGACCACCTGGATTTCTACTCTCACCCCGTGACTGCGTGGGTTTCCACACTCTCTCCGTGACAGCATGGGTTTCCGTGTTCTCCCCGTGACCGCGTGGGTTTCTACACTCTCCCCGTGACCACCTAGGTTTCTACACTCTCCCCGTGACCACGTGGGTTTCTACACTCTCCCCGTGGCCACGTGGGTTTCCGTGTTCTCCCCGTGACCACGTGGGTCTCTACACTGTCCCCGTAACTACGTGGGTTTCTACACTCTCCCCGTGACCACGTGGGTTTCCGTGTTCTCCCCGTGACCACGTGGGTTTCTACACTGTCCCCGTGACCACGTGGGGTTCTACACTCTCTCCGTGACAGCATGGGTTTCCGTGTTCTCCCCGTGACCGCGTGGGTTTCTACACTCTCCCCGTGACCACCTGGGTTTCTACTCTCACCCCGTGACCACGTGGATTTCCACACTCTCCCCGTGACCACGTGGGTTTCCACACTCTCCCCGTGACCGCGTGGGTTTCTACACTCCCCCCGTGACCGCGTGGGTTTCTACCCTCTCCCCGTGACCGTGTGGGTTTCTGTGTTCTCCCCGTGACCTCGTGGGTTTCCACACTCTCCCTGTGACGGCGTGGGTTTCCGTGTTCTCCCCGTGACCGCGTGGGATTCCGTGTTCTCCCCGTGACCACGTGGGTTTCCACACTCTCTCCGTGACCGCGTGGGTTTCCGTGTTCTCCCCGTGACCGCGTGGGTTTCTGTGTTCTCCCCGTGACCGCGTGGGATTCCGTGTTCTCCCCGTGACCACGTGGGTTTCCACACTCTCTCCGTGACCGCGTGGGTTTCCGTGTTCTCCCCGTGACAACGTGGGTTTCTACACTGTCCCCGTGACCACGTGGGTTTCTACTCTCACCCCGTGATAGCGTGGGTATCTACACTCTCCCCGTGACCACGTGCGTTTCCGTGTGCTCCCCGTGACAACATGGATTTCTACACTCTCCCCGTGACCGCGTTTGTTTCCACACTCTCCCCGTGACCACGTGGGTTTCCGTGTTCTCCCCGTGACTGCGTGGGTTTCTACTCTCACCCCGTGACAACATGGGTTTCTACTCTCACCCCGTGACCCCGTGGGTTTCCACACTCTCCCCATGACCGCGTGGGTTTCCGTGTTCTCCCCGAGACCACGTGCGTTTCTACACTCTCCCTGTGACCACCCTGGTTTCTGTGTTCTCCCCGTGACCGCGTGGGTTTCTACACTGTCCCCATGACCACTTGGGTTTCTACTCTCACCCCGTGACCCCGTGGGTTTCCACACTCTCCCCGTGACCGCGTGGGTTTCCGTGTTCTCCCCGAGACCACGTGCGTTTCTACACTCTCCCTGTGACCACCCTGGTTTCTGTGTTCTCCCCGTGACCGCGTGGGTTTCTGTGTTCTCCCCGTGACCGCTTGGGTTTCTACACTCTCCCCGTGACCGCGTGGGTTGCTACACTCTCCCCGTGACCGCGTGGGATTCCGTGTTCTCCCCGTGACCATGTGGGTTTCCACACTCTCTCCGTGACCTCGTGGGTTTCTACACTCTCCCCGTGACCGCGTGGGATTCCGTGTTCTCCCCGTGACCACGTGGGTTTCCACACTCTCTCCGTGACCACCTGGGTTTCTACTCTCACCCCGTGACTGCGTGGGTTTCTACTCTCTCCCCGTGACCACCTGGGTTTCTACTCTTACCCCGTGACTGCGTGGGTTTCTACACTCTCCCCATGACTACGTGGGATTCTGGGTTCTACCCTTGACCACCTGGGTTTCTCCGTTCTCACCGGGACCACGTGGGTTTCCACACACACCCCGTGACCGCGTTTGTTTCCACACTCTCCTTGACCACGTGGGTTTCCGTGTTTTCCCCGTGACCGCGTGGGTTTCTACACTCTCCCCGTGACCACCTGGATTTCTACTCTCACCCCGTGACTGCGTGGGTTTCCACACTCTCTCCGTGACAGCATGGGTTTCCGTGTTCTCCCCGTGACCGCGTGGGTTTCTACACTCTCCCCGTGACCACCTAGGTTTCTACACTCTCCCCGTGACCACGTGGGTTTCTACACTCTCCCCGTGGCCACGTGGGTTTCCGTGTTCTCCCCGTGACCACGTGGGTCTCTACACTGTCCCCGTAACTACGTGGGTTTCTACACTCTCCCCGTGACCACGTGGGTTTCCGTGTTCTCCCCGTGACCACGTGGGTTTCTACACTGTCCCCGTGACCACGTGGGGTTCTACACTCTCTCCGTGACAGCATGGGTTTCCGTGTTCTCCCCGTGACCGCGTGGGTTTCTACACTCTCCCCGTGACCACCTGGGTTTCTACTCTCACCCCGTGACCACGTGGATTTCCACACTCTCTCCGTGACCACGTGGGTTTCCACACTCTCCCCGTGACCGCGTGGGTTTCTACACTCCCCCCGTGACCGCGTGGGTTTCTACCCTCTCCCCGTGACCGTGTGGGTTTCTGTGTTCTCCCCGTGACCTCGTGGGTTTCCACACTCTCCCTGTGACGGCGTGGGTTTCCGTGTTCTCCCCGTGACCGCGTGGGTTTCTACACTCTCCCCGTGACCACATCGGTTTCTACACTCTCCCCGTGACCATGTGGGTTTCCGTGTTCTCCCCGTGACAACGTGGGTTTCTACACTGTCCCCGTGACCACATGGGTTTCTACTCTCACCCTGTGACAGCGTGGGTATCTACACTCTTCCCGTGACCACGTGCGTTTCCGTGTTCTCCCCGTGACAACATGGATTTCTACACTCTCCCCGTGACCGCGTTGGTTTCCACACTCTCCCCGTGACCACGTGGGTTTCCGTGTTCTCCCCGTGACCGCGTGGGTTTCCACACTCTCCCCGTGACCACCTGGATTTCTACTCTCACCCCGTGACTGCGTGGGTTTCCACACTCTCTCCGTGACAGCATGGGTTTCCGTGTTCTCCCCATGACCGCGTGGGTTTCTACACTCTCCCCGTGACCACCTAGGTTTCTACACTCTCCCCGTGACCACGTGGGTTTCTACACTCTCCCCGTGGCCACGTGGGTTTCCGTGTTCTCCCCGTGACCACGTGGGTCTCTACACTGTCCCCGTAACTACGTGGGTTTCTACATTCTCCCCGTGACCACGTGGGTTTCCGTGTTCTCCCCGTGACCACGTGGGTTTCTACACTGTCCCCGTGACCACGTGGGGTTCTACACTCTCTCCGTGACAGCATGGGTTTCCGTGTTCTCCCCGTGACCGCGTGGGTTTCTACACTCTCCCCGTGACCACCTGGGTTTCTACTCTCACCCCGTGACCACGTGGATTTCCACACTCTCCCCGTGACCACGTGGGTTTCCACACTCTCCCCGTGACCGCGTGGGTTTCTACACTCCCCCCGTGACCGCGTGGGTTTCTACCCTCTCCCCGTGACCGTGTGGGTTTCTGTGTTCTCCCCGTGACCTCGTGGGTTTCCACACTCTCCCTGTGACGGCGTGGGTTTCCGTGTTCTCCCCGTGACCGCGTGGGTTTCTACACTCTCCCCGTGACCACATCGGTTTCTACACTCTCCCCGTGACCATGTGGGTTTCCGTGTTCTCCCCGTGACAACGTGGTTTTCTACACTGTCCCCGTGACCACATGGGTTTCTACTCTCACCCTGTGACAGCGTGGGTATCTACACTCTCCCCGTGACCACGTGCGTTTCCGTGTTCTCCCCGTGACAACATGGATTTCTACACTCTCCCCGTGACCGCGTTGGTTTCCACACTCTCCCCGTGACCACGTGGGTTTCCGTGTTCTCCCCGTGACCGCGTGGGTTTCTACACTGTCCCCGTGACCATGTGGGTTTCTACACTCTCCCCGTGACCGCGTGGGTTTCCACACTGTCCCCGTGACCACGTGGGTTTCTACTCTCACCCCGTGACCACCTAGGTTTCTACACTCTCCCCGTGACCACGTGGGTTTCTACACTCTCCCCGTGACCACCTGGGTTTCTACTCTCACCCCGTGACCACGTGGATTTCCACACTCTCCCCGTGACCACGTGGGTTTCCACACTCTCCCCGTGACCGCGTGGGTTTCTACACTCTCCCCATGACCGCGTGGGTTTCTACCCTCTCCCCGTGACCGTGTGGGTTTCTCTGTACTCCCCGTGACCTCGTGGGTTTCCACACTCTCCCTGTGACGGCGTGGGTTCCGTGTTCTCCCCGTGACCGCGTGGGTTTCTACACTCTCCCCGTGACCACATGGGTTTCTACACTCTCCCCGTGACCATGTGGGTTTCCGTGTTCTCCCCGTGACCACGTGGGTCTCTACACTGTCCCCGTGACTACGTGGGTTTCTACACTCTCCCTGTGACCGCGTGGGTTTCTACACTCTCCCCGTGACCACGTGGGTTTCTGTGTTCTCCCCGTGACCGCGTGGGTTTCCGTGTTCTCCCCATGACCATGTGGGTTTCTACAATCACCCCGTGACCACCTGGGTTTCTACTCTCACCCCATGACCGCGTGGGTTTCCACACTCTCCCCGTGATTGTGTGAGTTTCTGTGTTCTCCCCGTGACCACGTGGGTTTCTGTGTTCTCCCTGTGACCACGTGGGTTTTTACACTCACCCCGTGACCACCTGGGTTTCTACACTCTCCCCGTGACCGCGTGGGTTACCACACACTCCCCGTGACCGCATGGGTTTCCGTGTTCTCCCCGAGACCGCGTGGGTTTCTACACTCTCCCCGTGACCACCTGGGTTTCTACTCTCACCCCATGACCGCGTGGGTCTCCACACTCTCCCCGTGACCGCGTGGGTTTCTGAGTTCTCCCCGTGACCTCGTGGGTTTCCACACTCTCCCCATGACCGCGTGGGTTTCCACACTGTCCCCGTGACCACGTGGGTTTCTACTCTCACCCCGTGACCGCGTGGGTTTCTACACTTTCCCCGTGACCACGTGGGATTCCGTGTTCTCTCCGTGACCACCTGGGTTTCTACACTCTCCCCGTGACCACGTAGGTTTCCGTGTTCTCTCCGTGACCGCGTGGGTTTCTACACTGTCCCCGTGACCACGTGAGTTTCTACACTCTCCCCGTGACCACGTGCGTTTCCGTGTTCTCCCCGTGACAACATGGGTTTCTACACTCTCCCCGTGACCACCTGGGTTTCTACTCTCACCCCGTGACCCCGTGGGTTTCCACACTCTCCCCGTGACCGCGTGGGTTTCCGTGTTCTCCCCGAGACCACGTGCGTTTCTACACTCTCCCTGTGACCACCCTGGTTTCTGTGTTCTCCCCGTGACCGCGTGGGTTTCTGTGTTCTCACCGTGACCGCTTGGGTTTCTACACTCTCCCCGTGACCGCGTGGGTTGCTACACTCTCCCCATGACCGCGTGGGTTTCCGTGTTCTCCCCGTGACAACATGGATTTCTACACTCTCCCCGTGACCGCGTTTGTTTCCACACTCTCCCCGTGACCACGTGGGTTTCCGTGTTCTCCCCGTGACTGCGTGGGTTTCTACACTGTCCCCGTGACCATGTGGGTTTCTACACTCTCCCCGTGACCGCGTGGGTTTCCACACTGTCCCCGTGACCACGTGGGTTTCTACTCTCACCCCGTGACAGCGTGGGTTTCTACACTCTCCCCGTGACCACGTGGGTCTCTACACTGTCCCCGTGACCACGTGGGTCTCTACACTCTCCCCGTGACCACGTGGGTCTCTACACTGTCCCCGTGACCACGTGGGTTTCTACACTCTCCCCGTGACCGCGTGAGTTTCCACACTCTCCCCGTGATTGTGTGGGTTTCTGTGTTCTCCCCGTGACCACGTGGGTTTCTGTGTTCTCCCCGTGACCGTGTGGGTTTCCGTGTTCTCCCCATGACCACCTGGGTTTCTACTCTCACCCCATGACCGCGTGGGTCTCCACACTCTCCCCGTGACCGCGTGGGTTTCTGAGTTCTCCCCGTGACCTCGTGGGTTTCCACACTCTCCCCATGACCGCGTGCGTTTCCACACTGTCCCCGTGACCACGTGGGTTTCTACTCTCACCCCGTGACCGCGTGGGTTTCTACACTTTCCCCGTGACCACGTGGGATTCCGTGTTCTCTCCGTGACCACCTGGGTTTCTACACTCTCCCCGTGACCACGTAGGTTTCCGTGTTCTCTCCGTGACCGCGTGGGTTTCTACACTGTCCCCGTGACCACGTGGGTTTCTACACTCTCCCCGTGACCGCGTGGGTTTCTGTGTTCTCCCCGTGACCGCGTGGGTTTCCGTGTTCTCCCCGTGACCACGTGGGTCTCTACACTGTCCCCGTAACTACGTGGGTTTCTACACTCTCCCCGTGACCACGTGGGCTTCCGTGTTCTCGCCGTGACCACGTGGGTTTCTACACTCTCCCCGTGACCGCGTGGGTTTCCATGTTCTCCGTGTGACCACGTGGGTTTCTACACTTTCCCCGTGACCACGAGGGGTTCTACACCCTCTCCGTGACAGCATGGGTTTCCGTGATCTCCCCGTGACCGCGTGGGTTTCTACACTCTCCCCGTGACAACCTGGGTTTCTACTCTCACCCCGTGATGACGTGGGTTTCCACACTCTCCCCGTGACCGCGTGGGTTTCTACACTCTCCCCATGACCGTGTGGGTTTCTGTGTTCTCCCCATGACCTCGTGGGTTTCCACACTCTCCCTGTGACGGCGTGGGTTTCCGTGTTCTCCCCGTGACCGCGTGGGTTTCTACACCCTCTCCGTGACAGCATGGGTTTCCGTGATCTCCCCGTGACCGCGTGGGTTTCTACACTCTCCCCGTGACCACCTGGGTTTCTACTCTCACCCCGTGATGACGTGGGTTTCCACACTGTCCCCGTGACCACGTGGGTTTCTACTCTCACCCCGTGATAGCGTGGGTATCTACACTCTCCCCGTGACCACGTGCGTTTCCGTGATCTCCCCGTGACCGCGTGGGTTTCTACACTCTCCCCGTGATGACGTGGGTTTCCACACTCTCCCCGTGACCGCGTGGGTTTCTACCCTCTCCCCATGACCGTGTGGGTTTCTGTGTTCTCCCCATGACCTCGTGGGTTTCCACACTCTCCCTGTGACGGCGTGGGTTTCCGTGTTCTCCCCGTGACCGCGTGGGTTTCTACACTCTCCCCGTGACCACATGGGTTTCTACACTCTCCCCGTGACCATGTGGGTTTCCGTGTTCTCCCCGTGACAACGTGGGTTTCTACACTGTCCCCGTGACCACGTGGGTTTCTACTCTCACCCCGTGATAGCGTGGGTATCTACACTCTCCCCGTGACCACGTGCGTTTCCGTGATCTCCCCGTGACCGCGTGGGTTTCTACACTCTCCCCGTGACCACCTGGGTTTCTACTCTCACCCCGTGATGACGTGGGTTTCCACACTCTCCCCGTGACCGCGTGGGTTTCTACCCTCTCCCCATGACCGTGCGGGTTTCTGTGTTCTCCCCATGACCTCGTGGGTTTCCACACTCTCCCTGTGACGGCGTGGGTTTCCGTGTTCTCCCCGTGACCGCGTGGGTTTCTACACTCTCCCCGTGACCACATGGGTTTCTACACTCTCCCCGTGACCATGTGGGTTTCCGTGTTCTCCCCGTGACAACGTGGGTTTCTACACTGTCCCCGTGACCACGTGGGTTTCTACTCTCACCCCGTGATAGCGTGGGTATCTACACTCTCCCCGTGACCACGTGCGTTTCCGTGTTCTCCCCGTGACAACATGGGTTTCTACACTCTCCCCGTGACCACCTGGGTTTCTACTCTCACCCCGTGACCCCATGGGTTTCCACACTCTCCCCGTGACCGCGTGGGTTTCCGTGTTCTCCCCGAGACCACGTGCGTTTCTACACTATCCCTGTGACCACCCTGGTTTCTGTGTTCTCCCCGTGACCGCGTGGGTTTCTGTGTTCTCCCTGTGACCGCTTGGGTTTCTACACTCTCCCCGTAACCACCTGTGTTACTACTCTCACCCCGTGACCCCGTGGGTTTCCACACTCTCCCCGTGACCACGTGGGTTTCTACACTCACCCCGTGACCCCGTGGGTTTCCACACTCTCCCCGTGACCACGTGGGTTTCCACACTCTCCCCGTGACCACGTGGGTTTCTACACTCTCCCCGTGACCACGTGGGTTTCCGTGTTCTCCCCGAGACCACGTGCGTTTCTACACTATCCCTGTGACCACCCTGGTTTCTGTGTTCTCCCCGTGACCGCGTGGGATTCCGTGTTCTCCCCGTGACCACGTGGGTTTCCACACTCTCTCCGTGACCGCGTGGGTTTCCGTGTTCTCCCCGTGACAACGTGGGTTTCTACACTGTCCCCGTGACCACGTGGGTTTCTATACTCTCCCCGTGATAGCGCGGGTATCTACACTCTCCCCGTGACCACGTGCGTTTCCGTGTTCTCCCCGTGACAACATGGATTTCTACACTCTCTCCGTGACCGCGTTTGTTTCCACACTCTCCCCATGACCGCGTGGGTTTCTGTGTTCTCCCCGTGACCGCGTGGGATTCCGTGTTCTCCCCGTGACCGCGTGGGTTTCTGTGTTCTCCCCATGACCGCGTGGGATTCCGTGTTCTCCCCGTGACCACGTGGGTTTCCACACTCTCTCCGTGACCGCGTGGGTTTCAGTGTTCTCCCCGTGACAACGTGGGTTTCTACACTGTCCCCGTGACCACGTGGGTTTCTACTCTCACCCCGTGATTGCGTGGGTATCTACACTCTCCCCGTGACCACGTGCGTTTCCGTGTTCTCCCCGTGACAACATGGATTTCTACACTCTCCCCGTGACCGCGTTTGTTTCCACACTCTCCCCGTGACCACGTGGGTTTCCGTGTTCTCCCCGTGACTGCGTGGGTTTCTACACTCTCCTCGTGACCACTTGGGTTTCTACTCTCACCCCGTGACCCCGTGGGTTTCCACACTCTCCCCGTGACCGCGTGGGTTTCCGTGTTCTCCCCGTGACCACGTGGGTATCCACACTCTCTCCGTGACCACCTGGGTTTCTACTCTCACCCCGTGACTGCGTGGGTTTCTACTCTCTCCCCGTGACCACCTGGGTTTCTACTCTTACCCCGTGACTGCGTGGGTTTCTACACTCTCCCTGTGACCACCCTGGTTTCTGTGTTCTCCCCGTGACCGCGTGGGTTTCTGTGTTCTCCCCGTGACTGCTTGGGTTTCTACACTCTCCCCGTGACCACGTGGGTTTCCGTGTTCTCCCCGTGACTGCGTGGGTTTCTACACTCTCCCCGTGACCACTTGGGTTTCTACTCTCACCCCGTGACCCCGTGGGTTTCCACACTCTCCCCGTGACCGCGTGGGTTTCCGTGTTCTCCCCGTGACCCCGTGGGTTTCCACACTCTCCCCGTGACCGCGTGGGTTTCTGTGTTCTCCCCGTGACTGCTTGGGTTTCTACACTCTCCCCGTGACCGCGTGGGTTGCTACACTCTCCCCGTGACCGCGTGGGATTCCGTGTTCTCCCCGTGACCATGTGGGTTTCCACACTCTCTCCGTGACCTCGTGGGTTTCTACACTCTCCCCGTGACCGCGTGGGATTCCGTGTTCTCCCCGTGACCACGTGGGTTTCCACACTCTCTCCGTGACCACCTGGGTTTCTACTCTCACCCCGTGACTGCGTGGGTTTCTACTCTCTCCCCGTGACCACCTGGGTTTCTACTCTTACCCCGTGACTGCGTGGGTTTCTACACTCTCCCCATGACTACGTGGGATTCTGGGTTCTACCCTTGACCACCTGGGTTTCTCCGTTCTCACCGGGACCACGTGGGTTTCCACACACTCCCCGTGACCGCATTTGTTTCCACACTCTCCTCGTGACCACGTGGGTTTCCGTGTTCTCCCCGTGACCGCGTGGGTTTCTACACTCTCCCCGTGACCACCTAGGTTTCTACACTCTCCCCGTGACCACGTGGGTTTCTACACTCTCCCCGTGGCCACCTAGGTTTCTACACTCTCCCCGTGACCACGTGGGTTTCTACACTCTCCCCGTGACCACGTGGGTTTCTACATTCTCCCCGTGACCACGTGGGTTTCTACACTCTCCCCGAGACCACGTGCGTTTCTACACTATCCCTGTGACCACCCTGGTTTCTGTGTTCTCCCCGTGACCGCGTGGGTTTCTGTGTTCTCCCCGTGACCGCTTGGGTTTCTACACTCTCCCCGTGACCGCTTGGGTTTCTACACTCTCCCTGTGACCGCTTGGGTTTCTACACTCTCCCCGTGACCGCGTGGGTTTCTACACTCTCCCTGTAACCACCTGTGTTTCTACTCTCACCCCGTGACCCCGTGGGTTTCCACACACTCCCCGTGACCGCGTGGGTTTCCGTGTTCTCCCCGAGACCACGTGCGTTTCTACACTCTCCCCGTGACCACCTGTGTTTCTACTCTCACCCCGTGACCGCGTGGGTTTCTACACTCTCCCCGTGACCACGTGGGTTTCCACACTCTCCCCGTGACCACGTGGGTTTCTACACTCTCCCCGTGACCACGTGGGTTTCCGTGTTCTCCCCGAGACCACGTGCGTTTCTACACTATCCCTGTGACCACCCTGGTTTCTGTGTTCTCCCCGTGACCACGTGGGTTTCCACACTCTCTCCGTGACCGCGTGGGTTTCCGTGTTCTCCCCGTGACAACGTGGGTTTCTACACTGTCCCCGTGACCACGTGGGTTTCTACACTCTCCCCGTGATAGCGTGGGTATCTACACTCTCCCCGTGACCACGTGCGTTTCCGTGTTCTCCCCGTGACAACATGGATTTCTACACTCTCCCCGTGACCGCGTTTGTTTCCACACTCTCCCCGTGACCGCGTGGGTTTCTGTGTTCTCCCCGTGACCGCGTGGGATTCCGTGTTCTCCCCGTGACCGCGTGGGATTCCGTGTTCTCCCCGTGACCGCGTGGGTTTCTGTGTTCTCCCCGTGACCGCGTGGGATTCCGTGTTCTCCCCGTGACCACGTGGGTTTCCACACTCTCTCCGTGACCGCGTGGGTTTCCGTGTTCTCCCCGTGACCACGTGGGTTTCTACTCTCACCCCGTGATAGCGTGGGTATCTACACTCTCCCCGTGACCACGTGCGTTTCCGTGTTCTCCCCGTGACAACATGGATTTCTACACTCTCCCCGTGCCCGCGTTTGTTTCCACACTCTCTCCGTGACCGCGTGGGTTTCCGTGTTCTCCCTGAGACCACGTGGGTTTCTACACTCTCCCCGTGACCGCGTTTGTTTCCACACTCTCCCCGTGACCACGTGGGTTTCCGTGTTCTCCCCGTGAGTGCGTGGGTTTCTACACTCTCCCCGTGAGCACCCTGGTTTCTGTGTTCTCCCCACTTGGCATTAACTCTACTCTGGGACACTGAAGAAGGGGATTCTTGAGACTAGATTCTGTGCTGTACCTGCCCTCCAGTGTGTTTAATGGGAGACGGTTCTACTGAACATCAAGAGAGGTAGGGGCTCAGGGATTAGGCAAGAATATAAAATAAGAGAGACAGAGATAGATAAGAAGAGGGGGAAGATAAAAAGAGAGAAAATGATATTAAAAGAGAGGAGGTGTAAAAGAAAAGTAAAGAGATTGAATAAAAAAATGAGCAAGATTCAGGTACACAAATGGAAAGACAGGCAGAATGGAAGAATAGAAAGAGGAATCAAGAGGTGTGAGATAGGGAGAGCAAGAGAAGGGGGCATAGAGATCACCCCACACTGAGACGGGAGGACAGAGAACAAACATGGGCAAATGCCGACAGGGAGCAGGAGGACGGCAGAGAGAGGCTGACAGCTGGGCAAAAGGCTGGGCTGGAGAAACACACTGATACACACACATGTACAAATATAAAACACAAAACATCTGAACACTCACACAAATACTGTACCATACAAACACACACTTACTTCCACACGCACAGCTGGTTGATCTGAAGCCGACAGTGCTGCAGGAAACTCCAGGATGCAGAAACAAACTGAACTGCCTCTGAACCCACTGCCTTGGGCTCGGGCCTGGCTTGAGGCCTACTTTCTGCTGGTCTCCATGGACGACAGAGCTCCAACTGGCTTGGTGAAGTAGAAACTTGCCCAGAAACTCCATCTGGGCAACATCCCACAGAATAGAATGTTATCAAAGACCTAACCACATAGAGGGACGGAAAAAATAAACACGCCATCTCCCCTGCACGGTCCACGTAGCACTGTTTGTGTGTAAAATACAGTAAGTGGCTGTTTTCACATCACCTGCACACTGTTACAGAGAGGTGTGGGTACAGCATTGTTAATATGGCAAAGTTAGCTGAATGACTTATGGATTAGTTAGCACCAGAGTTAGAAAGGTTGTGATATTCATAAAAGCCACATCATTTTGTACTGAGAGAGAGAGGGAACCACACAGGAACGGGGGAAATGTGAAAAGTGTGTTCTTAGCTGAAGAACTTCAAAACTACAGTTCCCAGCAAAGGCCAAGGAATATGGTGGGGTTGGGAAGTATTAGTCTCAGATGAGATGGACACGCCATGCTGGTTGGAATGAGGGTGGGGAGTGGGGGGGAGGCCTGGTGGAACAGTCATGTCAATAAGGTGGTGTCACCAGGGTGGGCTTACCTGGAGCAATTGTCAAGGCAGGACAGGCCAAAGTCACCTGAGAGGGGTTGGAGACGAGGAGTCACTCGACATTACCTATTCAAGGAAGGGCTGGTTAGAGATCTGTTTGTCTGTAATTGCTTTGCTCAGTGGGTTAAGGGACTGGGCTAGTGATGGGCAAGGAGCTTTGGCCCAACCATGTGGGAACACTTCCACCTGGTAAAAGGGTAACAGGCAGGCAGCTCAGTACGAGGACACGAAGGCCAAGCAAGAGACAGATGTCCATCCAACTGAACAATCATTTATTCCAGTAAGGTAACCACCATTCTTAATGGACCAATAAAATTTCTTTGTCCCTTCCAACAGACACGCACTGGAAGAACTCAGCAGGTCAGGCGGCATCTCTGGAGGGAAATGCACAGATGACATCTTGGGTTGGAATCCTTCCTCTGGCAATCTCTGCTGTCTGGGACCAGTTATGTTATTTAACCTTCCAGGCAAACTGTATTCCCGGGGTGTGCCTTGAACCTGACCCATGTCTTAACTAGAGGGGTGACCTATGTGACTTAAGGGGGCAGGTCAAACACACCTTGAACACAAGGCGCATCGTGCCTCAGTTGAACATCACACTGGCCAATAAGAGTCTGCTGTCTCTGTCCAACCTCACCCTGGACACAGGTCCCTGGTGTCTCTGTCCAAAATCACCCTGGACGCAGGTCCCTGGTGTCTCTGTCCAATCTCACCCTGGTCACAGGCCTCTGGTGTCTCAGTCCAATCTCACCCTAGACAGGTCTCTGGTGTCTCAGTCCAATCTCACCCTGGACAGGTCCCTGGTGTCTCAGTCCAATCTCACCCTGGACACAGGTCCCTGGTGTCTCTGTCCAATCTCACCCTGGACGCAGGTCCCTGGTGTCTCTGTCCAATCTCACCCTGGACTCAGGTCCCTGGTGTCTCAGTCCAATCTCACCCTGGACAACAGGTGCCTGGTGTCTCAGTCCAATCTCACCCTGGACACAGGTCCCTGGTGTCTCTGTGCAATCTCACCCTGGACACAGGTCCCTGGTGTCTCAGTCCAATCTCACCCTGGACACAGGTCCCTGGTGTCTCAGTCCAATCTCACCCTGGACACAGGTCCCTGGTGTCTAAGTCGAATCTCACCCTGGACGCAGGGCCCTGGTGTCTCACTCCAATCTCACCCTGGACGCAGGTCCATGGAGTCTCAGTCCAATCTCACCCTGGACACAGGTCCCTGGTATCTCAGTCCAATCTCACCCTGGACACAGGTCCCTGGTGTCAAAGTCCAATCTCACCCTGGACGCAGGTCCCTGGTGTCTCAGTCCAATCTCACCCTGGACACAGGTCCCTAGTGTCTCAGTCCAATCCCACACTGGACACAGGTCCCTGGTGTCGCAGTCCAATCTCACCCTGGACACAGGTCCCTGGTGTCAAAGTCCAATCTCACCCTGGACGCAGGTCCCTGGTGTCTCAGTCCAATCTCACCCTGGACACAGGTCCCTGGTGTCTCAGTCCAATCTCACCCTGGACATAGGTCCCTGGTGTCTCAGTCCAATCTCACCCTGCACACAGGTCCCTGGTGTCTCAGTCCAAACTCACCCTGCACATAGGTCCCTGGTGTCTCTGTCCAATCTCACCCTGGACACAGGTCCCTGGTGTCTCAGTCCAATCTCACCCTGGACACAGGTCCCTGGTGTCTCAGTCCAATCTCACCCTGGACACAGGTCCCTGGTGTCTCAGTCCAATCTCACCCTGGACAGGTCCCTGGTGTCTCAGTCCAATCTCACCCTGGACAGGTCCCCGGTGTCTAAGTCGAATCTCACCCTGGACGCAGGCCCCTGGTATCTCAGTCCATCCTCACCCTGGACACAGGTCCCTGGTGTCTCAGTCCAATCTCACCCTGGACACAGGTCCCTGGTGTCGCAGTCCAATCTCACCCTGGACACAGGTCCCTGGTGTCTCAGTCCAATATCAACCAGGACACAGGTCCCTGGTATCTCAGTCCAATCTCACCCTGGACACAGGTCCCTGGTGTCTCAGTCCCATCTCACCATGGACACAGGTCCCTGGTGTCGCAGTCCAATCTCAGCCTGGTCACAGGTCCCTGGTGTCTCAGTCCAATCACACCCTGGATACAGGTCCCTGGTGTCTCAGTCCAATCTCACACTGGACAGAGGTCCCTTGTGTCTCAGTCCAATCTCACACTGGACACAGGTCCCTTGTGTCTCTGTCCAATCTCACACTGGACTCAGGTCCCTGGTGTCTCTGTCCAATCCCACCCTGGACACAGGTCCCTGGTGTCTCAGTCCAATCTCACCCTGGACACAGGTCCCTGGTGTCTCAGTCCAATCTCACCCTGGACACAGGTCCTTGGTGTCTCAGTCCAAACTCACCCTGGACACAGGTCCCTGGTGTCTCAGTCCAAACTCACCCTGGACACAGTTCCCTGGTGTCTCAGTCCAATCTCACCCTGGACACAGTTCCCTGGTGTATCTGTCCAATCTCACCCTGGACACAGGTCCCTGGTGTCTCAGTCCAATCTCACACTGGACACAGGTCCGTGGTGTCTCAGTCCAATCTCACCCTGGACACAGGTCCCTGGTGTCTCAGTCCAATCTCACCCTGGACACAGGTCCCTGGTGCCTCAGTCCAATCTCACCCTGGACACAGGTCCCTGGTGTCTCTGACCAATGTCACCCTGGACACAGGTCCCTGGTGTCTCTGTCCAATCTCACCCTGGACACAGGTCCCCGGTGTCTCAGTCCAATCTCACCCTGGACACAGGTCCCTGGTGTGTCTGTCCAATCTCACCCTGGACACAGGTCCCTGGTGTCTCTGTCCATCCTCACCCTGGACACAGGTCCCTGGTGTCTCTGTCCATTCTAACCCTGGACACAGGTCCCTGGTGTGTCTGTCCAATCTCACCCTGGACACAGGTCCCTGGTGTCTCTGTCCCATCTCACCCTGGCCACAGTCCCTGGTGTCTCAGTCCATTCTCACCCTGGACACAGGTCCCTGGTGTCTCTGTCCATCCTCACCCTGGACACAGGTCCCTGGTGTCTCAGTCCAATCACCCCCTGGACGCAGGTCCCTGGTGTCTGTGTTCATTCTCACCCTGGACGCAGGTCCCTGGTGTCTCAATCCAATCTCACCCTGGACACAGGTCCCTGGTGTCTCAGTCCAATCTCACCCTGGACACAGGTCCCTGGTGTCTCAGTCCAATCTCACCCTGGACACAGGTCCCTGGTGTCTCTGACCAATTTCACCCTGGACACAGGTCCCTGGTGTCTGTGTCCAATCTCACCCTGGACACAGGTGCCTGGTGTCTCTGTCCAATCTCACCCTGGACACAGGTCCCTGGTGTCTCAGTCCAATCTCACCCTGGACACAGGTCCCTGGTGTCTCAGTCCAATCTCACCCTGGACACAGGTCCCTGTTGTCTCTGACCAATCTCACCCTGGACACAGGTCCCTGGTGTGTCTGTCCAAACTCACCCTGGACACAGGTCCCTGGTGTCTCAGTCCAATCTCACCCTGGACACAGGTCCCTGGTGTCTCAGTGCATCCTCACCCTGGACACAGGTCCCTGGTGTCTCAGTCCATCCTCACCCTGGCCACAGGTCCCTGGTGTCTCTGTCCCATCTCACCCTGGCCACAGGTCCCTGGTGTCTCTGTCCATCCTCACCCTGGACACAGTTCCCTGGTGTCTCAGTCCAATCACCCCATGGACGCAGGTCCCTGGTGTCTGTGTTCATTCTCACCCTGGACGCAGGTCCCTGGTATCTCAGTCCAATCTCACCCTGGACACAGGTCCCTCGTGTCTCAGTCCAATCTCACCCTGGACACAGGTCCCTCGTGTCTCAGTCCAATCTCACACTGGACACAGGTGCCTGGTGTCTCAGTCCAATCTCACCCTGGA